>NW_026860996.1:0-18392 GCF_026571515.1 Ruditapes philippinarum
TAAAATTTGTTTCAAAAATGAAAATTTTTTCCAATTTTTTTTTCCAACACAAAAATTATTAATTTATATTGGGGGCGTAAAAGATGCTTTTATCTTTTTTTTCTTTTCTTTTAAAGGCTAAAAATGACCAATTTTCCCAAATTTGATGGGGAAATATTTTCAAAGTACGGTTCGAGTAAAAAGTTAAAAAAAGAGGTTTGATATTTTTAAAAATTTTTGCTTTCTACATTTTTATGATTTTAAAAATTTTGGGGGGGGGAACCCGAAAATTTTTAAAAGATGATATATTCGTAGTGCTTTTGTTTTGTGTTTTAAATTGTTCAAAAATTTGCAATTGAAAACAAACAAAAACGTTCAAGGGAAATTTGGGGTTTTTTTTTTATGTCAGAAAAATGATATATCTGGGCTTTTTTACAACTTTATAAAGATTTAAATTTTTTCCCCCAAAACAAAAGAGTTTTTTTTTGACGGGGCCCTTTTTACCGTGGTTTCCAAATTTGAGGGAATTTTAAATTTTATTTAAAATCTTTTAGTAAAATTCTAAATTGGTTTTTAGAAAACATTCTAAGCAAACTTTTTTAAAATTATTTAACCTTATTTTCTTTTTGCTGTTTTTTTTTATTTATTTTTAGTCAAAATAAGTTATTTTTAATTTTAAAAGCTTTATGAAATTTTTCCCATCTCTTTTTTGCAAAGGGGTTTTTGAATTTCGGAAAATTAAAACCCAAAGGTTTTTTCTTTTAAAACTTAACCCAACGCTTTTAAAAGCAGGAATGCAAAGTTTGCCCAAAATTTAAAAGAGGGGGCTTGTTTAAAAAATTTACTTGTAAAAATCTATATTTTAAATTTATTTAATTAAAACCCAGGGAATCGAAAAACACGGTTTTAAGTGTATTTAAATTTAAATTTTAAATCAGGATTTTGTAGTTCCAAAAATCTTCTAAATTTAAATTTGGGTTTTTTGAGTCAAATTCAAAATTTTTAAAAAAATATTTGGTTCGAAATGATCACTAATTTCAAATTAGCGTTTCGAAAATTCCAAAACCCAAAAAATGAAAGGCGTTTGTTGTTGCTGGCAGGATCAATTTTAAAGTAGTTTTGGGACTTGTTTCATTGGTCTATTGTTCAACGAATCGCGAAAAAAAATGATTGATAATAAATTTTAATTTGATCTTCCAAATTTTTAAATCCAAACCCTGATATGGGGGTTTTTGTCTCTAGACCCGGTAAAGGGAATTTAAGTTGTTTTTCCTTTAAAATTTTCATCCAATTTGGGCTCCGGGAAAACACAAAATATTTTAATCCCGGGGAAAAATTTTTTCAAAGTTAAAAAAGTCTAAAAATTTTCTTCCCAAAACCCCGAATATTTCGATGAAATATAGTTAAACAGTTTTCCTTACTAATCTCGGGGTCTAGATTAAACTCAATGTCGCCTGCTCTAAGTAGTAGATAAAAAAGTATTAACGGTTTTCAAAATAAAGTTTTAATAAAACCTTTCGGCCACACGAAAAATACAATATTTTTCTAACATGTTGTAAAAATATTTCGAGATCACTATAGACTGTACATAGTACACAGTAAATACTGTAGTGATAACGATGTATTATACAAGCAAATTCTTTATCTGCAATAAAAGGGAGACTAATGTTGTACATACGTGTTACATCATGAGTTTTTTGCTTATCATCACATGGCCCGCAAATGCCTGCCTTAACAGTATGTCTTTAACTATCATAGTTTCGAAATGTAAGTGGCATTGTCCAGCAACAGTTTAGAAAGAAAAGACATTGAATTATAATTAAAACTAGTAAAGAAATAAATTTAGTACGTAGGATGATTATTATGAATAATTGATGCAATCTGGTTTTTAAAGATTTCAGGCTTGCTTGAGTTCATTTTGCGTACATAAACACAGGGAAACATAGCGAAAGAAAGTTACTTATGTATTACAGAGAATAGAAATAATTGTATATTCTTTGACACCAATTGTAGGTCACTTGGTTATAATTACACAAAAATATTATATTATAATGAATAACATATATATCGGATAGCTGGATAGACAGTACTAGAATATCATACTGGAAACTTCGCAGGGTATTGTATACCATATTTTACCCAGTGAGTCTAACCATTTCACTGAAAGTAAAACTCCTTCCCGATTAAGGCGAAGGATAGAAGTTAACCTTTTCCCTGACATAGACTTTTTGGCCCCCCTTTTGAGGCCTCAAACAGTGAAAAATGCCCTATTTAGGCCCCAAAGACTGTTTTTGTTTAGAAACGTTGTTAAAAAAGTGATCACTTTTCGGCGCCGCCCACCATCCAAATGTTACATCAAGGGGTTGCCGGAATGTGAACGTGCGCCCTTCTGTTTAGGTGCTTTGAATGGGGCGGTAGTCGCCGTCATCGCCAAGAAAATTTTGGACATGTAACAGACTAAATTGGCCTCAGGTCGATTTTAGGGTAACAAGTAACCGACAGTGAAAAGCCTTTTACGCTATTTTCATTCATTAAGAAGTCATTTTGAAATCAGTTTTGATGGAAAAATATCAAAAAACAATTTTTCACCAAAATTAGGTGTAAGGGCATGTGTCAACATGGAAAAACTAGTTTTTGGGTAATTCCAAGGTTTTTCATCATTTTTTGTTAACCTTTTCCCTGATATAGACGTGTTTTGACGGCTTTTTGTCCCCCCTTTTGAGGCCTCAAACAGTGAAAAATGCCCTATTTAGGCCCAAAAGAGTGTTTTTCGTTTGAGAAATGTTGTTTAAAAAAGTGATCCCTTTTTTAGGCGCCGTCCCCCATCCAAATGTTACATTAGGGGGTTGCCAGAAGGGGAATGTGCCCCCTTTTGTTTGGGGGGTTTGAAGATGGGCGATATCCCCGAAAATTTTGGACATTGAGAAGTTGCAGCACTTTGATATCAGTTGCCATGGTAACAGGAAATTTACGATTGAGGATGCTGTTACAGAGGCCATGGTCTAGTCAACATTTGTGCCAACTTTCATCAGTATTGAGGCATTTTTCATAGTTTTATAGCAGTTTGAACTTGTTAAAGGAGGCTTTTCAATGAAAACGGCCTTTTTTCATAATATGCTCATGGGGTAAAAGGTTAAGCAGGAAAAAACTATGAACTTCCTTTTTAAACTAGGCGTATTGAGAGATTTTATCTTATTATTAAAGCATAGTAACGCTTTCTTACACAAATAGAACAACAAAAACACAAGAAGAAATATCAATTTTTTAAATGTTTAACAAAAAAGAAAAAAGAAAATTCTGTACAAACTTAAAAATCACGCCTTATTTACTCGTTCTAACATATCGATCTAAGGCCATACAAAAACAGTTATTGTAGTTAAATATTATCTTTTTTTCTACTATGTTTTCAAAGTTAGTTTACATTTATTAGAAAAAAAACGAAAGTACATAAAACAAAAACTTTAGAATTTGAATCAGTTAAAAAGAAAAAAGACGGCTACATGTTTTCACATCTATATATAAACACGATTTTGTGTATTTATTTATAAGCCCAAGTGTAAGAAATCTGCTCGTTGACAATAACTTCAAAATTGTTTTATAACCACCTATTTATAGGTGTGAAGCAAAATAAAAGTGTGGTTTTACTTGGTAGATCAAGATTATGTTTGCATAATAACAACTGATTTTTTTTCAAAAGGATGTGATTAATTTTTGCGTATAAGAAACCAAAATAAGGAAAAAAGCACAGACTGTGAACCATACACCTGTGACAGGTAGGCGAATAATCTTTTTTTAGAATAACTGTTTTATTTTAAATAGACCTTATCCGGAGCTCGGCAAATGTGGGGTTTTCCAAGACAACGTTATAGCTGCACGGTGCAGTACCCGTCATTATATGTCACCCTGTTTCGCTTATTTTCGAAGCTGTAACTGTAAAAGTTTTTTTGGGAAAAAACCAAATATTCTTATTTCGGTGTTAGTCTATTGGTAAACCAGGTTTTTAAAAATACAACTGTTATAAATAATTATTATCCGTATTGTCTATAAATAGAAATGTAAACAAACAAAAACGTTACTATTTGACATTTGAATCACATAAATGTTTTAGTACTTTATTTGTCTTTTAAATTGTCTATGGATATGATGGTTATTGATATTTTGGTAGAGTACCTTCTCTGATGTGTTGTTTCACTTCCATACTTCTTATGATAATCTTTGTCTCCTTGTTTTGTACACCCATTATGCCATAAGTGTTACCACCTGCAACCCATGTATTTACTAGTTTATATTCCCTGGCTTCAGCGACTCCTCTATGAAGATGCCATTGAGTTAAAGCTGACTATTAGCATATTAAAGTTTCTTTTCATCTACATTTCTCTTAGAATTTCCTTTATCACCAGAATATTTGTTCGCATCATTTTCCCCCATGTTGTTCTAGATCATCATTTTGACTATTTGCAGTACGGACATATTCATGAAGATGTTCTATTTAACCTCGCAACTCTAGGATTTCTGTTTGAAGGAATTTAGTTTTCAATTTAACATTGTTAGTAAGCTCCATTTTCAAATCATTGATGAGTTCTACCTTTAGTTTTTGGATTATTTTATCCACTACCTCTTCCAAATATTCCTTGGTGCACATATCTAATGGCTCTTTTTCATTGGCTGAACAATCTGAACTATCCGAAATTGCACTAAGATATTCAGTATCTGTCTCCGATTGATAAGTGTGTTTATGTCTTTTGATTAGACTTACTTGATAGTTTTTTTCTGATTTACAGAGGATTTCTTTCGTTTAATCTTGTTTTTATTTGAACTTTGCAGGCATTTGATGACACAAAGATAGTTCAATTGGTGGGGTTGCCGTTTTGAATATCTCAATTTTATCTTAAACCCATAACACTTTCACATTTTAATTTATCCAAGTATTGCTTTTTATCAATTGATCGTTTTATTGACACTAGAAATATACTTAATCCATGAATTTACATTTTATTTTCGAATCAACAAAATTTGCACCTTTACCTTTTGTATTACCGGAAGAAGAAAACATGCATTTACATACATAGTCTCATTCTCAATATTCTGTTAAGTTAATATCTACCAGTAGCCAAACGAAAGAGACAAAATAATAATTATTAAACGGCCATTACTCTGACAAAAAACATTAAACCAGACAATGCCGACGTTGTGTACATTTAGACTTAATTGGTACTGATCATTTCTGTAAAGTTTGGAAGAAATTGCACCGGTAGTTTCTGAGGAGTGGTCCGGACAAGTTTTGTGTCGTACAGACAAACGTCGGAAAAGTGTTCCTTTATGTCTCCACTACACCGTAAATGCGACAAAAATGCAAACGTGTATGTATTATGTATATTTTTGTTTTAACCTAAATAAAAAAAATATTTCTATCTACAATGTATAAGCAGCAGGATAGTGTAATTGGTAGAGCAGCTGGACAGTATTTAAGTGTTCCGTGTTAGAGTCCCGATAAGGCTGCTCATAATTTTCTAACCCTGTGACATTAGGCGTCCAACGGTCTAACTCGACATCTATCCTTTAGGCCAGTGACATCTATCCCTAAGACCAGAAAACTTTTGTGTTATAACCCCTTTTGGTTCGGTTTATAACGTCTTTTGATTTTTTAGTTTTAGTTTTAACGCTTTATATGCGTTATTTTGCATTCATACGCGTACTTACAACTTTGTTTCGCATAATTATAGCTTTTAATTCGCGTTTTTATGCCTTTACTCGCGTTATAACCCCTTTGCACTTTTTAGATAGTATTTAATGGGCAATGCTCCGGTTTATCTAACAGAACTGTTACACAAGCCTGTCATAAAAAGACCAAATCTCAGATCTGTTGATAATATGGATTATTGTTTTGCTGTCCCCTTTAACAAAAGGAAAACATTTAACGACAGAAGTTTTAGTACCGTTGGTCCAACTCTCTGGAATAAATTGCCTCTGTATATAAGACAGTCTTCGACTTTGGACATGTTCAAGAAAAATGTCAAAACCTACTATTTTAGAGATTTTTACGCATTGTTTTAAGATTGTGATTGGGCTGTAAACTGATAGAGATGTGGAAATGCGTTTGAAATTTTACTGAAATAACCATTAATTTTTATTTTCTTTTAAATTATTTTTTATTGTTATTTTTTATAACTATTCTTTCTTTTTTTTAAAGTTTTTAATACTTTATATTTTACACGGCTGATATCTTTAACATATTTTTTTGTAGTTCATTTGCCATGCATATGTGTTGTTTTTTTTATCTATATGTACATACTTTTATTATCCTTTTGTACAACGCCATTGAATATGTATATAGAAATAGGCGTTTAATTAAATAGAACAGTTTCAGTTTCAGTAGATAGTATTATTTGATACTATTTGGCTTTCATTAACAGACATCAAAAAGAAAAGCAATGTTTACAAAATAGTAATCAATTTCCATTGAAGTATATTTAAACTTATCTCAACACGGAGATTTTCACTGCTATTGGACCGTAGTACTGAAAGGAAAGTATCCAGTTGGGATTTTCAAATACCGCCACCCACGCGCTCGCGCACGCACGCTCACACCGACACGCGCACGCACGTACATACGTACGCTCTGAGCACGCAAGTTACAATGAACAAATGACTAACAGCTTTCACCAGGAGTGAAGTAACAAAAGCTTTTCTGTGTTGAGGTACTTTTTTGTGCAATAATTACAATTATAGAGGATTAGTATTGCGTATGGAAGTCAAAATACTACTTCGTTTACATTTTGCTGCTTATATAACAATTTGTTTTACATCTATCGCTACTGTCCTCATGTAACAAGGATCTAATATCCTCTAAAACATTTAATTAAACATAGTAAAATTCAAGTCCGTCCTTTCATAAGAAGTGATGAGGGCTAACGTGCCTTTACATTGAAAGGATTTTTATTCACATAAAGGTATATTTTTATTACATGTATTACGTCTTTACTTCAGTGATATTTAGTTGTTAGAGCAGAAAATCATCATATCTAGTTCTACATTAAATACATAATTATATCAAAATAACTGGACGAAACGTGACATTTAATAAGTTTCAACCTAAACAAAACTAGAACTGACCAAGTAACATTCATTAATTCAGTAAATTGAAGTCATGTGAAATTAATTATAGTAAATAAATAACATTTATAAACGTTTAAAATCAACGAATCAAATAACTGCACTTTATTTTATATAGGTAATTTTAATACTCGTTTAAAATTAAATTAATGTCCGATGCTACTGATTTACAGATAAATGTACACACGGATTTCTTTTTTGTTCAATACATACGTTCATTTTTAAGGGAACAAGTTAGATAGGGCTATTTTTTGGTACAAATGCCTAAAGTATCGTGGACATGTTCATCAACTTAATCTTTAGGGCACATATTATACATGCATATATTGTAGTATATTTTATGAATAAGTATTAAAAATTAAGACTTTTAGGTACACTTATTTTTTACTGTAACTGTGTTTTCATTTACATGATTCTTGCAAGGCTCTGTGTAACGTTATTTGCAGGCAAAGTACATGTAGTTAAAATAGACAGTGAATACAAGCTATATTTATTACACACCACCAATGCCAATAATTTAATCGTCCTTTTTTTCAAGGCACACGCGCATGATAATCTAGTATAAGATTATATATGTGTGCGTTTTACAAGTATAAACGCTTGATTTGAACTTTCACACATAATCGTACTGATTGCAAAAAAAACAAGAAGCAGAAGCTTAATATCAATCAGAATATCTCGGCTATTATTTATGATAACCTCGGACCCTACTAAATCTTTATAACAACTTCATAATACAGTAACCTCCTTTCATTTAGAATAGTATGAGATTTTCTTCGTAAGAACTTTATTCAGGAAATGTACAATAAGTTATTTACTCGTGAATCAACAAAATATCTCTGATTAAATAAAAAATAAGCATAATCTTACTTTTTGAGAGGAGGGTGAAAGATATGCATATGCCGGAAGTATTTAATAAGGAAGAAAATATATAGTGGCACACGATCAATATAATTGAAACGGAAATAAAAATGTGAACACAAATATTTAAACATGAAAATGTTTATCAATTTTGACTTTATTTGGTTTCGATTAAAACTTTACAATGCAGAATAAAGCAGCTGCTATATCTATTATAAAGAAAAATATAACAAACAACTCTTAAAATCACACACAAAGCTTAATTCGATGCACGCAGACGAGACGACTATTTGCAGTTTTTAAATTTCATGGAGTGGTAGAATATGATGAACAAGGCAAGGCGGCGTTCAATGGTTACAAAAAGGTGAAATAAGTAAAACACCAAAATGATCATGTAGAAACATATAAAAGAAAACCTAATGACCATAACAAATGTACTCAATGTCTTAAAGGAAGACAGAGCAACAAGAAAATCCCCTACAAGCGCTCGACGAAGCAAAGCAGAAGACGAACATTAAGGCAATTCAACCCCAAATAAAAGGGCTTTATTAACTGTCCACTAACACTAAGCATGCAGTATGTCTTAAAATAGTAAGGGCATTAAACCTCTTTTAATAAACGTTTCGAATTTTGAAATTAAATGAAAATTACAATTTTAAAATTTTGTAAAATATTTCCGTAATTTATAATAGCGGTAGCCCTGTTATAGAAGCTTGCTGGTATAATTAAAATATTCCGCTCGTTGAAATCTTTCACGTTGCTACATAAGAATGGTATCTACATATTAAAAGAGATTAAAAAATTCCCGACTGAATGTAAATATGATATCTACAAGACCTGCATTTACCAATAATCAGTCTATGTATTTGGTTTAAAGATATAAATGTAAATTCTGTTTACATAACGCAAATTTAAAACTGTTATTTTTAATTTAAATCAATATTTTGATAATAGATATTTTGTGATTTTGCACGTACATTGATTATGTCTCAAACAAATGTAGATCGGATTTATGTACAGTTTGCTACTGATCGATTATTAAAGTGTTGGTTTGTTTAAGGAATAATTAAGAAAGAGATATATATTAACTAAAAGGTATTTATTTTTTAAATAATTTATTAACTTTACTAAATTAGCTTATTATAATTGATTAATACATATATTTAGATTATTTATATATCTAAAAAAATCTGATTAAAAAATAAACTTATCGAAAGTGCATCATACTAATTTGCCAGCCTGAACATGGACAGTTTTGGAAAAAGGAAAGCATACATTATATATGTCTAAACATAAATAAAACCATTGCACATGTACATGGAAAAAATATCACTTTTCATGCTCGCTATAATTATTTGTGAAAGATAAAATCGCAATTGGTTTATACGTAGTTATGTACAATAATTTCCTTTCACTTGATGTTTCTTCGTTAATCTTGGAACCATTGTAAGAACTGTTTATGTACCTAAACTGTATATTTAAAAACCCTTCTTTCATTATTATACCACCAGAAAAATACGTTTATTATAGTGAATCTCGTAAATTTCTTTCAAAACTACATTCTGTTTATCAAATTAAAGTACTCAAAATTTCTTTGAAATGCATCAGGCTTAATTATTTGTTGTTTATATTTGCTTGAAACAAAATAATATCGATATAGACAGGGTTAGGGCGCTAACTATGGTTTGACTGTAGTCGATGCAATGCCCAAGTCAATTTTCGGTGATCGACCAGACAAACCGCAAATAAGGTGAAGGTTCGAACAGATTAGATTCGTGACGTTAACCAATATCTTGTTTTGCGTTGGTTGTCTAGCCATCGAACTACTTTGACTAAGCTCCAAACCTTGCCATAATTAAATGAAACAGTATCTCGAAAAATGAACTGACTAGTTAATCCACTATTCTGCTTTTGACAACTCGGATAAGGGCATTAACGTAATTTAATCATATAACGAATCCGGTTTACTAACCATATGCTATTTAATGTTTTACGATTTTCAATTTTCATTAAATTGTCTGCTCCTTTTGCAATATTTCATAACCATATATTATGTGCACTGTGTAGTTATTAGAATTATCTGCTTACCAAATATGTGTAAGCAGCAAGGAGGTTCAGTCAATATTACTTTGCATTGAAAAGCAGGAAGGGTCTCGACTGGTTACAATAGTGTTGATGTGTGGATATGTGTGGTCGCCTATATCTTTCCTTTTTCCTCGTGTAAAATAAATGAAGAAGGAAATGAAAAATTATCTTACCAAATTCATTTCATATATTGTATTGCACTTTTCTGTCTTCGTCACGGAAACATAACATTTGATGATGTCAAATGTAACAGACCGTCACCAAGAAATTTAAAAAAAAACATAACCAGAAACCATTGCTGTAAACTATCAGCGACTTAATGGAAGTCAATTTCCACAACTTAATATACATTCTTTTCTTGTGATTAAAATCTTTCCATTCAATCCCTAAGATTATGTTGCAGTGATTCATATACAAAACGAAGGTCGCATGGCCTTTTCATGTATAGTTTGTTAAAATTAATTCAGAAATTTTACTTAATTAAGCGTTTGAACGTACTTTATATTTTATTTACATGTTTCGCGAAATGGTCTAAAATATGTCATGTACTAACAAATACTAACACCATTGTCCTCCTCTTTAAGAAAACATGTGAATGATTCTATAGTGTTTGTGCATGCATGCGCGCATGTGTGTCTGCATGTGTGCGCGCGCGTGTGCGTGTGTGTGAAAACGTATACACGAGGGACTTTCGAAATTCTTTCTCGTCCAAGTAAGCTGTTTGTTTAAAACCTACCATTCGCTACCCTTCAGGTATAATTCATAATAGATATAGACGAATGATAAAACAATTGATGTTCTTAATTGATGTGACTGACGACTGTAAAGCTCATTTGAGTGATATAAGATCGGAGACAATAGGCATATGCGTGAAACTTAGACCTACCAGCAACAAAACAACCTGGAATGCAATCGATAATTTACCAGATTCCGATTTTATAACATATTTAGCTGAAGTCCTATCCATTGTTTGTTATGACTACTTTTATCGTTTCATAATGTCTCATACACCCTTTTTTACGCTAGTCAACAGTTCAGTTCCAAATTCCTTTGCTTGTTACTTTTGTGCTTAGCGCACGTGTACTTACATATCTTGGGCTATCATTCCTTTATTCTCACACATGGTTTATATTCTGTATAAATGACTGATTCATACAAAACTTCTTTAAACTATAACAGAAGTATGTAAACCACACAAAAACTGTCCGTTGGTTGTTAAGTGACCGAAGGTCAACCTCATACCAACCTTTACACATTCTCTGAAATGACAATCAAAATTTATTTCTCTTCAAATATCAATCATGTAAGCTGGATAAATTTTCTCCAAACTTTCTAGTAATAGAATATACCCTTTAATCGGCAACTAGAGCAATTATAGATCAATCAAATAAATTCATGGTCTTGTGCAGAAACCATCTTGTTAACATCAACTTAAAGCTTCGGACAAATTTGAGCAAAAATGAACAAACTAGTAAACATTGTTTTTATGCGCTGTACTTATTATATAGTTCTCAAATAACGTATCAAAAATCACTAACAATGTTATGATTTCCATGTGCGGAATAATAAATCACATAAAAGTTAACATCAATTGAATGTTTTTTATCTTTGGCTTACATAAATATGTGTCTAAATACGGCTATTGCTTGGCAAATTGCAACTTTAAGGACCTGGTATATCGGCGATGAACTCCGAATACAAATAAATGCTTCGATCGCATTATTAGTGAGCAGTCCGATTCTACTTGCCAACTAGTATATTTTAGCTGTCTCAAATATGAATTTATCATGGAAAATTGTAAAAATCGTTGAAGACTATTATTACATAACGTGAAAGTTGGACTAAACAATGTTTTTATTCTTAGCCGGCGGATTTGGAAGGCTATAACACGTCGCTCAGTCAGTCTTAGTATCCACAATTCCCCTTTTTAAGTTATACATGTATATATATGAACTTATAAGCTTTGCTATTTATCTCTGTATCTACTTTATAAGAAATGAGAGAAAAAATATTTGCATCCCTGCCACGTTTGTATAAATATTTTCCTACGCCTTTGTATTCAATGAATAATGCCATACTGAATTAAAGGCAATTTACTAACAAAAAGTTTTTTCTTCGGTTATGCATGTTTATTTCAAATAAACAGAAGTAAAATGGTTTCTTTTAATGATAAATGAAACAATTGCTATTATTTAAGTTTGGTGTAAACTAAGTTTGGTGTAAGTTTACGAATGATATATTAATTCCTTTGATATGCCACTTATTTGAATGTTTGTAAGTGCATGTACTTATAACCATTTAACACAGCACAGAACTCTTTAAACACGCCTGCTACAGATTGTCGGTACATAAACTAATAAAGTAAATAAATTGAATGTTTCTTACATCTTGGAATAACACACGGACAAACTTAGCCACAGAGTAAATTCATGAACTTATTATTAGATTATTAATATATCTGATGATTTTATTTTCTTGATAATTAAAACTGTTTTTACTTTTTCTTTTATTTTACAGATTGAAGAATAACAATGTTGCAGTCTGTCCTTTTAAAGAACTTTGTGACGTTTAAAGAATATCAGGTGATGGATTTTTCAAGTGATGGGCCTTTCATTCTTATCGGTGAAAATGGGTCTGGGAAAAGTTCCGTTTTAGAGGGTATCCGACGTTGTTTGAAATTAGAGCTGAGTTCATCAATGTCTTCGATATTTGATATAAAATCAATTTCTTATTTCATTTGTACAGCTGTACATGATAAGAAAAATGTTATATTCGGTATCGTTGCCATGCCTAAAAACGATGAGCTTATTAATGAAGAAAAGATTCAAGTTCAATCAGACCTATATGAAGGAAGTCAGACTCGACCGAGAATGATAAGTGTTGACAAGGAAGCTTCAATTACAATTAAACAACCTACACAGCAAAATTTTGCAAGACAAAAAAGAATAAAACCTAAAGATAAAGAAGAATCGAACCCAAGTTCTAGCTATCTCCTGAATCTAAAAACTGAACAAAAATCAAAGGTAGATGATCAAATTGGAAATGAGTCTTTAAATCAAAGTAGTTTATTTCGGTTTTATAAGTTTGCCTTGTCAAAAGATGATCAGATATTTATTGATTTGATTTCTTCATCAGAAGTTTCTGAGGGCAAAGCAGAGCTGATTGTGTCTAACAGCTACACATGTAGACATGGTGCATTTATGAAGGCTGTTTTAGATCCTAAGCCCGAAGAGCAAGTTATAGAGACTTGCATTAATTCAATTTTTGGAAATCTCCACACAGACCAAAAACCGTATTCGGCCAAATTAGGACAACTCTTGTGCGATTTAACAGAGCAGTTTGTATTTACATTCCCGATGCGTTCCATTGGCCAGATACAGTGGTCTGAAAGTCCCCGAATCACCAGTGCATGTCGAGAGGAAAATTACAACGAAGCTGAAAAAAGATGTGAGATTATCAAATACTTCTTAAAAGACAACGGCAGACTTTTTGACAAGGACAAAGAGAAGGAATACTTCCAACAGTTATTGCAGATAGAAAACTACGACTTCACGCTTGAAGATGATAAGATCATTTTACCAAAGGGTAAATTCGCTTTGCTAAAAACGCCGGAAGGGATTTTAGAAGCAAAAGCATTTTCTATCCTTATATCAAGTAAACAATACAAAACCATTTTGCTTGAAGAACCAGATAGGGGAATGCACCCACAAGTTCTTCAAAGAATGATTCAGATAATCCATAAAGAGAAAAGCAACAAAAGAATAATACTATCGACACACCAGAAAGCATTTATAACACCCTGGACAGTAAGTGACACATTCATTTTCAGACGCAGTAGAAGTAAAGAAACCCGAATTGTATCTGGCAATTTTCTTTTTGCTGATGATGAAGACGACAATATGAAGAAAAAGAGATTGTTATCATCACATAATATACCAGATATTTTATTTGCAAGCAAAGTATTATTTTACGAAGGGCCTTCAGAGCATTTATTTCTAGAAGAGTTAAGGAGTCAAATTCTTGCTAGGGACTTTTTTGAAGGAGATGATAATGCTGCAGCCAACAACAGATTAAAGAAGAATCTAATGGAATATACATTTATTTGTATGTACGGTAGGGACAACCATACATTTTATCGTAAAATATCCAAAAGACTCGGTCTTGATCATTTAGTTCTGCTAGATAGGGATATTTTAAATAAGGGACAAGCGGGTGAAAAAAAGGAAACGACACTACAAACATTAGAGGAAATCAGATCCAGCTACTTGAATAAAAATATATTTTTCTGGTTGGATGGCAAACTTGAGGATATGGTGAAGGCGATGAGCAAACAATATCCAGACCTAAAAGATAAGCTTGCAGAACAGAAAGTGACGTTTACAAAGGACACTGAAGTTCACGAAAATCCTTCAAACCAGCAAGTGGGAGAAGAAAAGAAAAAGCAAAAGAAGCAAAAACTTTTTTTGCATGAAGGTATAAAGCAATGTCATATTACAGAGAGCGTGAAACTCCTGCTTGATTACTGCCGACCAGAACACGACGACCTTGCTGCATTCATCAAAACATTATCGGAATAAACATACACATTTTCATACACTTAGTAGTGTCTAAGCAAAGAAACGCTTTATTTAATTAGACTTTAATGGATCATTTACAACTTTGCCGAATGAAATATAGAGTATGCTCGAATCATATGAAGACACAGTTATCTTATCTCCATGTGCTTTTTTCACATTTAACGTTTTATATAGAAAACGTCCAAAAATAATTTACTTACTTGGGTATAACAAAATCATTTTGTACCGGTTTGTAAGATATAAAAGTACATGTAGAGAAAAAGAGAGATTCATAAAAGAAATGCCAATAACTGATCCCTAAGTATCAAAACCCATTATTACTATTGCTGAACGGTCTATTTATTTATACCTGACGCCCAAAAATATTTCGTCAAATATGTTGTGCGCCTAGCGCCCGCCCTTCCGTACGCCCTTCTGCTAGCAATTTTGTTGTGTCCTCTACCGACTAAAAGAAATTAAAACTACTTAGCATATATATAAAACATGATAAGACGTCGTGTAGAGCAGGATATCGTTTCCTCGGGTAAGGCGAAGTTCACACTCAATCATTCTGTAGAAGCAAACATGTCCGCTCTATATCTTTTTGAACAAATGTAAGGAAACAATTATTTGAGATGAGACTATATTATGTTAATGAGATAATATGTAGCACACTAGATTTGCCCAACCACTGCGGTAACTTTGTTTACATAGATATATTAAAAAAACTATTTAAAACGTACTGTGTTGAACTACAATTCTCAAGGTTTTTATATTTTGCATTAAGCATTGTCCCTGTGGTCACCTACTTAATATACACTCAGAGGCACTTATAACCCGACACTTACATTTTTCGGTAAATGCCATATTTGGACCATGAAAAATTCAACATATCATATATACTTACTACTTACAATTTTATTTACAATTCGTCGACAAGAAAAAGAGAAAATAACAAAACATATAATGCTACTGCAAAATGAAAAATTACAGAAATGCTGTAAAAACCGTAACAAAATGAACAGTCTCTGAATCCCACTAATTCTGTTCTTCGTGTATCCTCCCACGGATATAACAAATTGTAAACACCTGTCTCATGGTTATTACATAGTTTCTTATGAAAGCTTGGGGAATATTTCTCCATTCCTGAATAAGAGCCTCCTCCAGCAACTCCTGCATCCCACTTCACAAGATCTAAACATCACACTTGTCGGCTGGATCGAACAACCGTGTGAGAGTTTGCAGGCCCTTGTTTAGGAATGGAGAACTGTGACGCAGAGATGTTTACGTTGTTATAGCCAATTGGGAGGACATACAAGGTGTAAGAACTGGATAATATACAAATTTAATGAGATTGAGAGACTGTTCATTTAGTTACGATTTTTACAGCCATTCTGTGAGTTTTTATTTTACAGTAGCCTATTTGTTTTGCTATTTTTTCTATTTTGTGATCAATGAATTTTAAATAAAATTCTAAGTAGTAAGTGTGATATGTTGATTCCAAATTTGAACAAAATCCGTCCACAAATAACCTTTTTAAACAGAAAATGTAAGTGTCGGGTTTTAAGTGCCTCTGAGTGTAGACTTTTATATGAAAACACATTTAATGTTAAGTGTGTACAAACTACTGTTACAGTATCATAGAACACATTATGAATACAAACTGCCAGCGTAATCGATATAAAACCCGGGAACTTTCGGAATAGCGTATTGTTGCTCTACCAAATAAGCTTTTTGGCTACTAACACATGTCCTCTGCTATGTGGGACATACTTCCCCGTGTTATTTAAAATTCGGACTTGAATTTCAAATAGGTACACGAACAACAAACTAATGTACCATCACGGCCAAATATTGTCACCAAACGTTACACAACGAGATATATTTCTCAAAAATTCTCCGTGTGCAAAGGAATTAACATCTTTATCATTTTTGTGATGCTTGTACATTATCATTAATACCATATATATGTGGCATCACAATATCAAAACGAGACTAGTGTAATATGAACTGAGAAATCGATTTTTTTCTGGTAGTTTTGTGTGATGTATTCATGACTCAAAGCACTTTTTTAACCGTTATACGGCCGTATACATTGTTTAGAGGCAAATTCAAATCCATCAGAAACGATCAGAGGATATTTATATGCACAGCAAATAATTGGATTTTCTTAGTTTTCTTTAGATATTTAGGAATCAAGTCAGTAACATATTTATCATGAAAACAACAATAATGATTGTTTTTGTTGGTATTTAAATGATAAAACAATAACAACAACAAAAAACCATAAAATATAATAATATTATACCAAATATTCAAAAGCACAAACTAATCCTAAAATATAATGAAAATGATAATTTGTTTTTGTATTACCTTCTTTTACATTTAAAACATAAATACTCACACAAGCATAAATCTTATGTTCATTTTTTGTGCAAAACTACTTATTCTATTTTTACAAAGTGATGATCCATGCTCAAAATCTATGCTTGCATGTTGTAGCTTGAAGAGAAAGACTTGTTAAACATGTATACCTTACTTATATGTGTACATGTATACTGTGTCGGACCTTCCCATTCCCCCACCAATCCACTGGGCCCAAACATTTTTAAATATCAATGAAATGATTTTTGGAATAATTCAGGGTACTTCTATGTAAAGTTACATGCAAAAAAAATGAGATATGGGATTTGTAACTTTACATAAGAATTAATATATAAAAATAAGTTATACTATCTATGTGACACCTTGGTCAGGATTAATAATAACCTCAGGAGCATGATTTACATCAATTCTGTAGATGTCACAAAGGATACTTCATGCAAAATATCTAAGCTTTGACATAAATGTAATATGTTTGTGCATGTGAATATGTTTAATTATTACCTTCCTTGATTAATAGCATTTAAAATTCAGCAATTAAAAATGCAGTGGTAGACATGGGCTTAACTTTCTGTAACTTTTTATATTTCTTCCTTTGAACAGAAATATTGTTTTAATATATAGTAAGACATGTACAGCCACTTAACATCAGCCCTTCTACCAATATCAGTCTTCCTTTCATAGAGTCTTTCAAAAATAAAGCAAAACGGTATTCATGGCCAAATTTTGATAAATTGCGCGCCTGCGTATGTATGTGGGGGGGGGGGGTTATTTGCCCTCGACCATATGGGCGAGCATATACTTCGTTTATAACTTAATAATAAGGGATCTTGTGTTGTTTAACTAGTAGTTATATCGGTACATGTGTTTTGTACATTCATCTCTAATAAACAAGACCGTCTCTACATAAGATCAATGTTATGGGAGAATAATGGGATAATTATCTAAGATAAATTTTCTAAATTTTAATGTTAAAAGTTCTTGGTAAAAGGGCAAAGATGTTTATAAGGTGAACAATCTTTTAATTAAAATATATATATTTGTAAAAGTATAGAATCCGCATACCACATGCGAGAAAGTCATATCAGGAACGTATATTATAATATATTATTTTCCATTTATCATTTACGCATACATAGGGTTGCATAAGATTTATTAGCAGAATAACATCTATATTTCATAATTTCAACAAGAACACCCACTTTGTAAGATTAATATTGATTGGTTTAAAAGTGACTGCCTCCTTTTTCCTTATGGGCCAAAATATCTTTGTTTACAAAAAATGAAGTCAATCCGATTTTGGTGAAATTTCTACAAATTTGGGATTCACATATATAGGCAAGTTTGTCGCGCGAACATGAAAGAAATCTAGCAGGTATCGTTGCATTTCCCAAAGCATTTGTTATTTTTTATCAT